>NC_060176.1:25215781-25243281 GCF_021184085.1 Oncorhynchus gorbuscha | reverse complement strand
TGGTCGTCCTGAGTGAATATCCTCGTTGTGCTCTGAATGCCTGAGCGAGCTCAACGTCAAGCTAAATACTTCTGGGATCGTGTTGAGGAGGAAGGCTAAATGCCCCCGGTGATGTGGGGGGAATTTGATTTAATCTAATGATCTTTGTGATTAAAAATGCAAAGGAAATGAACACATCAAAAATGCCAACCTGGCCGCTACACCAGAGGAGGTATTTAAAAGGGAATGATGCATGTTTTATCATAGGTCTGTGTATGTTTTTGTTAGGGTGTTAGCAATGTGGAAGTGCACTTAAATAACAGTACACCAACAATTTAATGAGAGATAGATATAATTTAAAAAAAACATATACACATATATATATATATATATATACAAACAGCTTCAATGCATACAGTACTCCTTCCGTTCCAACTGCTCTTAAACTAAAACCAAATGCATGCACGCTGCCTGCACCCGCATGCCCGACTAGCATCACCACCCTGGATGGTTCCGACCTTGAATATGTGGACATCTATAAGTACCTAGGTGTCTGGCTAGACTGCAAACTCTCCTTCCAGACCCACATCAAACATCTACAATCGAAAATCAAATCAAGAGTCGGCTTTCTATTCCGCAACAAAGCCTCCTTCACTCACGCTGCCAAGCTTACCCTAGTAAAACTGACTATCCTGGATCTCAGATGTCATCTACAAAATGGTCAGCAAACTGGATGCAGTCTATCACAGTGCCATCCGTTTTGTCACTAAAGCACCTTATACCACCCACCACTGCGACTTGTATGCTCTAGTCGGCTGGCCCTCACTACTCGCCAGACCCACTGGCTCAGGTCATCTACAAGTCCATGCTAGGTAAAGCTCCGCCTTATCTCAGTTCACTGGTCACGATGGCAACACCCATCCGTAGCACGCGCTCCAGCAGGTGTATCTCACTGATCATCCCTAAAGCCAACACATCATTTGGCCGCCTTTCGTTCCAGTACTCTGCTGCCTGTGACTGGAACGAATTGCAAAATCGCTGAAGTTGGAGACTTTTATCTCCCTCACCAACTTCAAACATCAGCTATCCGAGCAGCTAACCGATCGCTGCAGCTGTACATAGTCTATAGGAAAATAGCCCACCCATTTTCACCTACCTCATTCCCATACTGTTTTTTATACTGTTTTTATTTATTTATTTTTCTGCTCTTTTGCACACCAATATCTCTACCTGTACATGATCTGATCATTTATCACTCCAGTGTTAATCTGCAAAACTGTATTATTCGCCTACCTCCTCATGCCTTTTGCACACATTGTATATAGACTGCCCATTTTTTTCTACTGTGTTATTGACTTGTTAATTGTTTATTCCATGTGTAACTCTGTGTTGTCTGTTCACACTGCTATGCTTTATCTTGGCCAGGTCGCAGTTGCAAATGAGAACTTGTTCTCAACTAGCCTACCTGGTTAAATAAAGGTGAAAATATATATATATATATATATTTCATCTCTGAGAATTCATATAACATTTTATTTTCTGATGCAATTATGCGTCAACCAGATTGTACAGTGGAGACCACTGAGGTATAATATGAAGTGGAGATTACGTCCGACCGTTGTTTTCAAGTTAATCTACTCACATTCGCACATACGCCGATTCATAGACCGTCTCAATCCGGGTTGCACCCGTTTTATACGGACCAACATTACATGGGAGCAGCACGAGCAGCGATGATGTCATCCAAAAACATGGCAGACATTGGTTGAATTTTATAAATGATATATCTTTGGCTGTGAGTGATGACATTTTTTTTGTTGCCTCAGTGACAATTCATTGAATAATTCAATGGATGTTTTGTGCACAAAGCTCATTACTAAAGTGTCTGATTAGGAATTTTCTAGTCTGACCTCTCTAGGTGGTTGTGTATGGAAATGGTCTTTCTGGGCATGGTGTCAGTTAAACTGCAGTACCGGAGCAAAAACTGTAGGAGCAGTCAAAACCTGTTTCTAGACCAGAAACCTGGCCCCTTGGTGGAGAGACACAAACCACTACACGGCTGTGTGTATGGTCTAAACTCTGTGAGCAGAATCAGACTCACCACATTTTACTAAGACACTGCTCTGGTGAGGTGTTCCTCCTGTGGATTTCACTTGTGCAGACATACGATCCCACAGACGGCAAACACAGCCACAGATGATACTTCAGTTGGCGCACGCTGACAAACCTATAAGGTTAGTCTCCAGAGAGAGAGAGAGAGAGAGAGAGAGAGAGAGAGAGAGAGAACGACAGAGACACACACACACACCCTGTGCAAACACACACATCAAAAGTCCCTCGTTTGAAATCCACTGACATTATTAGTTCATATTCAGAGGTAATCTGCCGCTGCTTTGGTGTTCATGTCTAGAAAGGAGGTGTATATGGATGTTCCTGAAAGAATTTGAACATATGCCCAAATGCTCTTACTGGAATTGTCCATCCCGATTCCCTTTGAAACACGAAAGGAGGGGAAAGTTAATTTTGTTCTCTGCTGTTTAATTGAAAGAAGAAAGTAAACCCAGGATGTGTGTCTAGTTGGACGTGCGAAGCGTGTAATGTGCCTCGCCATTGGTCCGTACCAGAATGATTTATGCAGCCAACCTAGAGTTAATCCCAGCTCTCTCTCTGTTGCAGACACATTGGGTTTTTACAGCTGAGCTAACATTGCCAGTTTGGCCCAAACCCAGGATAAAGTTGTTGATGTGTCAGATCATAAGAGCCTCCCTGTTGATGACAAGTTGTCCTTGTAGAACTCACATCCTTCGGCTTACGCTATAACTGAAAAGTCAAGAACATTAAAAGCTGTAAAGCATTTTGAGTCTGTGAATGCAGCGAACAATTAACATGTTAATAGAAATTCCTCACATTATACGTATTCAAGTCTGACATTTCTGCGATTATTGTTTCCACTAGAGAATCATTTTACTGAATAGGGCAGAGGTCAATGTCTTCCTCTGCAGGCTTGGGTGTGTGAAACCATTCAAAGATGAATGCAAGCCTGGTAATAGATAAGAGACAGAGGCAGTGGACGGTTGCTGTGCAGAGCAGAGTTTATCACTCGGCTTTGAGCGCACAGATGTAGAACCGCAAAAAATAAGTAGAGATCCCCAGCGACACAGCGCAGAGATTTAAGATTTAAGAAACAACATGTAGATACCAGCATTAATAGTGGGATTTGAAAATGGAGGGCAGGGGAGATTACTTGGTCCCTTTCAAACGCTAACGAATAACATCCCCGTGTGCTAGCAAAGAACAGGAAATGAGCAAAGATAAAAAAAAGCTCAAGTACAGTAAGAGGATTGGGCTGAAATCATGCTCCTGATTTCTCTGATGGGATAAATGAGTGAGATGAATTGTTTCCAAATGGAGAGATAAAGTAGGTCAAGTTCCCAGTGTATTGTCTTCAACCCCCTTATCTTTACATCTCCTCCTCTCTCTCCACAGTATTATCTCTCTCTACAGTATGATCTCTCTCTACAGTATTATCTCTCCTGCTCCCCATCTCCCTCTTTCCTTTCCATAAGTGATCCCTCCTTTGTACGTTACTGTCTGTCACTCTGGGAGATATGTTCATGTCTTTGATGGTTCGATGGTCTGATGGAGTAATACTAGGCTTGTTTTCTGCTTGGGGCCTAGTCACACTAAGCTGTGACCATGTGCGTACACTTCCTCCCATCCCATGTGTGAGTGGTTAGGTAGAGGCACGGCTCCTGGCCGTAACCACATCCAGATATCACTGGTATCAACTCCCTGCCTCTCCACAATGAGATGGCCTTGTAGTGTGACTATAGGATCCTGTTTGGTAAAACCGGAGCCTACAGGACCTTCATCAGATCCAGTGCTCCTAGGCACAACTTCCTTCCATTTCTCTGCGTCATGGTCGGGATACCATGTTATTAAGCAACAGGACAGTCTGACATGCGTGCTGATCAAATCAAATCAAATGTATTTATATATCCCTTCGTACATCAGCTGATATCTAAAAGTGCGGTACAGAAGCCCAGCCTAAAACCCCAAACAGCAAGCAATGCAGGTGTTGACGCACGTTGGCTAGGAAAAACTCCCTAGAAAGGCCAAAACCTAGGAAGAAACCTAGAGAGGAACCAGGCTATGAGGGGTGGCCAGTCCTCTTCTGGCTGTGCCGGGTGGAGATTATAACAGAACATGGCCAAGATGTTCAAATGTTCATAAATTACCAGCATGGTCAAATAATAGGTCTGGGACAGGTAAACTACTGCAGCATAAATACTGGAGGCTGAGACAGGAGGGGTCAGAAGACACTGTGGCCCCATCCGATAATACCCCCGGACAGGGCCAAACAGGAAAGATATAACCCCACCCACTTTGCCAAAGCACAGCCCCCACACCACTAGAGGGAAATATTCAACCACCAACTTACCATCCTGAGACCAGGCCGAGTATAGCCCACAAAGATCTCCGCCACGGCACAACCCAAGGGGGGGGGGGGGCAACCCAGACAGGAAGATCACATCAGTGACTCAACCCACTCAAGTGACGCACCCCTCCTAGGGACGGCACGAAAGAGCACCAGTAAGCCAGTGACTCAGCCCCTGTAATAGGGTGAGAGGCAGAGAATCCCAGTGGAAAGAGGGGAACCGGCCATGCAGAGACAGCAAGGGCGGTTCGTTGCTCCAGAGCCTTTCCGTTCACCTTCACACTCCTGGGCCAGACTACACTCAATCATATGACCCACTGAAGAGATGAGTCTTCAGTAAAGACTTAAAGGTTGAGACCGAGTTTGCGTCTCTCACATGGGTAGGCAGACCGACCATTCCATAAAAATGGAGCTCTATAGGAGAAAGCCCTGCCTCCAGCTGTTTGCTTAGAAATTCTAGGGACAATTAGGAGGCCTTCGTCTTGTGACCGTAGCATACGTGTAGGGATGTACGGTAGGACCAAATCAGAGAGATAGGTAGGAGCAAGCCCATGTAATGCTCTGTAGGTTAGCAGTAAAACATTGAAATCAGCCCTCGCCATGACAGGAAGCCAGTGTAGGGAGGCTAGCACTGGAGTAATATGATCAAATTTTGGGGTTCTAGTCAGGATTCTAGCAGCCGTATTTAGCACTAACTGAAGTTTATTTAGTGCTTTATCCGGGTAGCCGGAAAGTAGAGCATTGCAGTCGTCTAGTCTAGAAGTAACAAAAGCATGGATACATTTTTCTGCATCATTTTGGACAGAAAGTTTCTGATTTTTGCAATGTTACGTGGATGGAAAAAAGCTGTCCTTGAAACAGTCTTGATATGTTCATCAAACAAGAGATCAGGGTCCAGAGTAACGCCGACGTCCTTCACAGTTTTATTTCAGACAACTGTACAACCATTAAGAGTAATTGTCCGATTCAACAGAAGATCTCTTTGTTTCTTGAGACCTAGAACAAGCATCTCTGTTTTGTCCGAGTTGATCTGCACTAAAAGCAACATTCACCACCTGCTGTTGTTCCAGTGCATCCTCATCCTCTCTCTCCTATAGTATAATAATATCGTACGCCATTTAGCAGATACTTTTATCCAAAGCGACTTACCGTCATGCGTGCATACGATCATGCGTGCATACAGTCATGTGTGCTCCTCTCTCCTCTCTCTCTCTCTCTCTCTCTCTCTCTCTCTCTCTCTCTCTCTCTCTCTCTCTCTCTCTCTCTCTCTCTCTCTCTCTCTCTCTCTCTCTCTGTTTTTGCTACGGTGTGTCTTCTAAACTTTGATTACTGCGCCTGGTTATTAGAAGAAGCATGTCATTGTGTTTGCGCACGGCCCGCCTGCCTGTTTCACTCCTCCCACATTTGCATGTCTGCCAGGTGCCAGGGGGTCTATCATTTCTGACAGTCTCTCCTTTTCAATCTGGGTTCAGAGCAGAGACTGGGAAATGGGAAAGACTAAATGCAAGAGTGTCGGATGTGGCAGCCAGGAGCTCTTCTCTCTCCCTTCGCAGCACACAAATGAGAGAGGAACGAAACGAAGGGAGCATGGCGGCCTGGAAGACTATTATTAGGCTGCTGTGAGTAGGGTGATGGAGAGGGAACCGGCTTAGAAAATAGCTGGGCTTCTGACTAAACTAACTAGAGAAAGCCACACTTGATTGATGCCTCAGGATTGCCTGTGTGTGTGTGTGTGTGTGCCAGCTATATTAGCTGTCTCCACAACAGGTGGATACAGTGGGGTAGTGTGCATGTGTCTGTGTGTGACAAAGGAGGAATGAATGAAGGAAAAGGGGATGACAGAATAACCGGCGGGAGGAGTGCAGCTGTGCTCGGTTGCTACAGTACGTCTGACAGAGAATGTTGTTACTAGTGATGGATTCTCCCTATGGTACGGCTGATAATAAGAACATCTGCATGAGATGCGGAGTGAATCTCTCTGAAGGGAATCACTGGAGGCGAAAACAGTAGTCTGAGAGCAAGACAGACAGAGAGAGAGAGAATGCTGAAATATAGTGTTCTCCAGATTGTGAGGAGTCCATGGGGGCTAATATAGACTGCTAGATGCTTAGTTGGGATGTGCACTCACAATATTTAGTAATAAGGGTTGTTATGCAATTGAGAACAACTAAAAGCAAATTGTGTGTGTTGTGCGTGTGTGCGTGCGCGTGCGTGTGTGTGTGTGTGTGTGTGTGTGTGTGTGTGTGTGTGTGTGACTGTTGTGCGGTTAAGCAGAAGCAGGCCATCCCATCCCGGCCTCTGCAGGGACATCCTGATAGTCTTGTGTGATAGATGAGGTGAAAAGATGAAATAACTACATTGCTTTATATTATCATTTTTTAGTGATGTTCTTCTTCCTTGTTATCTTGCCCTAGATGCCAGTGCCCTACGCAGTTCGAGGGGCCAGAGTGCCAGCAGACCAAACACAGTTTCCACGGCAACGGCTATGCCTGGTTTCCTCCCATAAGGCCTTGCTTCGAGAGCCATCTCTCCCTGGAGTTCATCACGGAGGTTGCAGATGGTCTGCTGCTCTACAGTGGGCCCCTGGCCCAGCTACAGCCCTGGGACCTCGAGGACTTCATGGCCATAGGTACATATCCACTTATCTATCACAGAGGAGGGGGACAGGAATATAGGATAGGGCAGAGACAAGATGTGTTAGGGGGAAGGGAGGGGCAGCGCATGCCTGCGTCAGTGTGTGAGTGCTGGTAATTGTGTTTTCAGTACACAGTGATGGTCAGATAGAGATAGGAAGGTTGCATGAGGAAGAAATTGTCCTGTCTGGATTTGCTGGCTTAATATGAACGTTTAGAGACTGCTAAGGTTCTTTTTTTACATGGATATTTGTTGTGCCAACCCTGCCAAATTAGTTTGGGGGTGGAGGGGTTTCTTTGAATGGGGTTCAGCATCTGCCTACACACAGCTCCTGAGGCCTTTAATTGAGTGTACACTCGGTGGTAAAGACTGATTTCAGTCTGTGTGTGTGTGTGTGTGTGTGTGTGTGTGTGTGTGTGTGTGTGTGTGTGTGTGTGTGTGTGTGTGTGTGTGTGTGTGTGTGTGTGTGCGTGTGTGTGTGCGTGTGCGTGTGTGTGTGTGTGTGTGTGTGGTTGCAGTGTGACAGCATCAGGTCTTTAGGGGTTAATGAAGGGGCTCATTATGAAAGTAAAGGCTGATTTGTCATTCATTCCAGAATGTAATTACAATGGGGTGTACATATTTAGAGCTTTAATGAACTTGTTTAGCTATATGGACGTGCTTAGCATACATCCTTGAAGTTGAGGTCCAGAGTAAATAACATGTGATGTTTGCGTGTACGTGGTGTTTGTGGCTCCATTTCATATTATGTTTTGAGTATTAGCACTCGATTCAATGCTGGAAGACATTTTGTGGGTGCGTGCGCGCACCAGTGTGTATGAGTGCGTGTGTGTGTGCGCGTGTTTGAGTGTGTGTTTGAATGGAAAACAAAAGAGAAAGGATACAGTAATAGATTCAAGCATCAAGTTACAACGTTTTTTTGGCCACGTGCATAGGACATTCTTGAGTCTCGACAGTCTCAAGTCTGAAGTCTCAACAGTCTAAAGGCTGCAGTCTCAAAACGATGCATAGTCAGTGTGTTGTACTGTGAAGGTCAAACGAAATCAAACTTTATTTGCCACATGCGCCGAATAAGTGTAGACTTTACAGTGAAATGCTGACTTACAAGCCCTTAACCAACAGTGCAGTTCAAGAAGAAGAAATTTTTACCAAGTAGGCTAAAATAAAGAGTAAAAATAAAAGTGACACAATAAGAATAACAATAATGAGGCTATGTACAGGGGGCAACGATACCGAGTCCGTATGTGAGGGTACAGGCTAGTTGAGGTAATCTGTATATGTAGGTGGGGGCAAAGTGACTATGCACAGGTAACAAACAAACAGCGAGTAGCAACAGTGTACTAGGTCAATGTAAAATGTCCATTGGCGATTTTTATGAATTGATAGTTTGTTGGTGATGTGGACACCAGGGAACTTGAAACTCTTAATGATGTTGTTGGAGTTGTGTTTGGCCACGCAGTCGTTGGTGAACAGGGAATACAGGAGGGGACTAAGTACACACCCCTGAGGGGCCCCAGTGTTAAGGATCAGCATGACAGACGTGTTGTTGCCATCTCCTTACCACCTGGAGGCGGCCTGTCGGGAAGTTCAAGATTCAGTTGCAGAGGGAGGTGTGTAGTCCCAGAGTCCTTAGCTTAGTGATGAGCTGTAGTCGATGAACAGCATTCTCACATAGGTGTTCCTTTTGTCCAGGTGAGAAAGGGCAGTGTGGAGTGTGATTGAGATTGCGTCAACTGTGGATCTGTTGGGGCAGTATGCGAATTGGAGTGGGTCTAGGGTGTCCGGAGGATGCTGTTGATGTGAGCCATGACCAGCCTTTCAAAGCACTTCATGGCTACTGACATGAGTGCCACTGGGCGGTAATCATTTAGGCAGGTTACCTTCACTTCCTTGGGCGCAGAAACTATGGTGGTAAGTCGCTCTGGATAAGAGCGTCTGCTAAATGACTTAAATGTAATGTAATGTAAATGTGGTCTGCTTGAAACATGTAGGTATTATAGACTCGGTCAGGGAGAGGTTGGAAATGTTAGTGAAGACACTTGCCAGTTGGTCCGCGCATACTTTGAGTACACGTCCTGGTAGTCCGTCTGGCCCCGCGGCTTTGTGAATGTTGACCTGTTTAAAGGTGTTGTTCACATTGGCTACTGAGAGCGTTGTCACACAGTCATCCTAAGCAGCTGGTGCTCTTGAGCATGCTTCCGTGTTGCTTGCCTCGAAGCAAGCATAAAAGGCATTTAGCTCATCTGGTAGGCTTACATCACTGGGCAGCTCGAGTGTGGGTTTTGCTTGGTAAACTGACATCCAAATAGGTTTCAAGCCCTGCCACATCCGAAGAGCATCAGAGCCGGTGTAGTACAATTAAATCTTAATCCTGTATTGACGCTTTGCTTGTTTGATGGTTCGTCTGAGGGTATAGCGGGATTTCTTATAAGCGTCTGGATTAGTCTCCCGCTCCTTGAAAGCGGCAGCTCTAGCCTTTAGCTAGATGCAGATGTTGCCTGTAATCCATGGCTTCTCGTTGGGATAGGTACGTACAGTCACTGTGGGGACGACATCATCGATGCACTTAATGATGAAGCCGATGACTGAGGTGGTGTATTCCTCAATGCCATTGGATGAATCGCGGAACATATCCCAGTCTGTGCTAGCAAAACAGTCCTGTAGTGTAGCTACCACGTCATCTGACCACTTCCGTATTGAGCAAGTCACTGGTACTTCCTGCTTTAGTTTTTGCTTGTAAGCAGGAATCAGGATATAATTGTCGTCAGATTTGCCAAATGGAGGGTGGGGGAAGAGTATGCGTCTGTGTGTGGAGTAAAGGTGGTCTAGGATTTTTTTCCCCCTGGTTGCACATTTGACATGCTGGTAAAAATTTGACAAAACTGATTTATGTTTGCCTGCATTAAAGTCCCCGGCCACTAGGAGCACCACTTCTGGGTGAGCATTTTCTTTTTTGTTTATGGCCTCACTTTGTGGTGGTAAATAGACGGCTATGAATAATATAGATGAGAACTCTCTTGGTAGATAGTGTGGTCGACAGCTTATCAAAACAGCTCTACCTCAGGTGAGCAATACCTCGAGACTTTAATATTAGGCATCGCGCACCAGCTGTTATTGACAAAAAGACAAACACCCCCACCCTTCGTCTTACCAGAGGTATCGTCTGTGTTCTGCCGGTGCATGAAAATCCCGCCAGCTCTATATTGCCCGTTTCTTTGTTCAGCCAAATTTTTTATGTCCCGTTGGTAGGATAATCTTAATAGTCGGTCATCAATTTTATTTTCTAATGATTGCACATTAGCAAGAAGAATGGAAGGCATTGGGAGTTTACTTGGTCGCCTAGAGGTTCTCAGAAGGATCCCCGATCTGCCTCCCCTTTTCCGGCATCTTTTCTTCATGCAAATGGCGTGGATCTGGGCATGTTCCAGTGAAAGCAGGATATCCTTCTCGTCGTACTCGTTCAAGGAAAATTGCTTTGCTTTTTTGGTGGCCAGAGGTTATTTTCGGTCATAAGAAATGGTATCAGCAACATTATGTACACAATAAGTTAAAAAATAAGTTACACAAAATGCACAAAAAAAATACAAAATTGCACAATTGGTTGGGGGAATGTGAAACGTCAGCCATGTTCTTCGGCGCCATCTTTTCTCTCTGACGTAAAGATGTCTGCTAATGCTGCAGTAAGTCAAGGTTTCCCAAACTCGATCCTTGGGCTACTCCTGGTTACACGTTTTGGTTTTTGCTCTAGCACCACACAACTGATTCAAATAATCAATGTCCACAGCCTCACAGCCCAGTCCACAACTGCTGGCTGTGGCGGGAGAGACATAGTCTGGAGAAGAGAGACAAAAATCAGCACTGTGCCAGAGAGGACAGAGATACCGACAGCGAAAACAGGGAGGGATGAATAAGAGAGTGGATAGACAGGGAAACAATCAACGCGTACTGTACATGTTGAGGTAGAGAGAGAATAAAAAGTATGGAGAGAGAGTTTAGGAGCTGTCAGATGCGGAGTGGAGGAGACGGTATTGAGCTGCGGATGGAGTCAGAGAGAGCTGGAGTAGGAGAAGATAATACACAGTGAGACATGGAGTGAGAGGGTGAGATACTTGGTTCGGAGTGGAAGGGTGTGTATGAAAGAGATGTGTAGACAACTGTACAATTGCAGGAGGGGTAGATGACAAGAGTGGAGAGGGCAAGTAGAGACGGCTGAGACTTAAAGGGAGAAACAGACAACAACAGTTCAGCCCAATGTCTCTATATTACTCTCTCAAACAGACACACACACACATACCCCTTACTCTCACCCACAGGTTGACTGTGTTAAACCTTATTATTTCTAGTTGTATAGCAATGCAACCTATTAAACCGTATGATTTCCCACTGCTTCCCGGGCCAGATCTCCTTATTAAAGATGTTGAGCGGCTCGCTGGCTGCCTCCTGCAGCCCTGCCCACTCACTGTCTGTTTTCCACCATGCAGCGCTGTTTATCCCCCCCATGGTCCATTGTGCCCAGGCATCACCACCACTAATAGCACAGATCTGCCTCTGCAAAACACCCCTGCATGTCCTACATTCTCCCTGTTCCCCTGGGATTAAAGGCCCAATGCAGCCATTTGTACAGTATATCAATTTCAAATCATTTCTGGGTAACAATTAAGTGCCTTATTGTAATAGTTTTCCATTAAAATGGTAAAAAGGTAACAAAGCAAAAAGGACTGTATTTCTCAAGCAATAATTTTGCTCAGACTGTCTGGGAGTTGTCTGAGTGACGAGGGGGAAATTGAAAACTAGCTGTCATTGGCAGAGAGGTTTGGAACTCTCTTTGCTACCAGGGAAGAAGGGAGTCTTTGGTTCTGCTTGTTAACTTTTCCATGGCTCATAGTCCTTTGTCCCCGTCTGATGTGGGTCAGATTACAACCACTATGTGCTTCATGCTGAAAGCATTATATTGAGTTATGGTTGTGTATAGTGTAGGTTTGCAGGACATATGGAATATTTTAGAGTGCCCATTGGTCTGTCCTCACCTCTAAATGTAATTCTGTGTTATATTTCTCTCTAAATCACACCAGAGATCTAGACCCTATCTGTGCTGTCTCCTGACTTTGACCGCTGACCTCTAGGTCTATTAATCTGACTGGTACGCGGGAACACGATTAAATCCAGTGAGCTCATTGTTAACTGAGTCTCATTATTGTGATCGCTCCCTTCTCAAGGGTACGAGCCATGGGGCTGAGCTTGTCCAATCAATAGACAAATTAACCGGACAAATTAAATTTGGGTGATTACGGACTCCTGCAGAATGGGAAACAGGCTCTCAGGGCTCGGCTGGGGATCCAGTTTACACCTCGTTGCCAAGAGTTGCATCCAGCTCCAAGGATAGAGCAGAAAAAAATGTCATCACTCACTTTGTCTCATTCTGAGCTGATGGCAGCCTATTTATCATGCTTTTAATATGTGGAATTCAAATTGTCTTAATAAATGCAATTCAAAAGCCAGATGTTAAAAAAAAAAGATTGAGAAATGGTATGGAAAGTAAATGAATGTAATGGTCATTTACTGGCAGCATATAAGCCAATTTATAACAGGCAAGGTTATTGCATTTTTTTCTGCCCGTATTAAATAGAATCATAATATCCGGCTGAATGTAAGCATCTCAGGCATTTTGTATTTTGTTTTATTTTATTTTTTAAATCCTTTTCTTTATGCGGTACTAGTGTTGGTGGTCTCAGAAAGAACTGAGAAACAGGCTGACTAAAAACACACACACACACACGTGCAGACACAACATCTGGCAGATGAAAGCGAGCAGAGAGATACAGTTACCTACTGAGTGTGACGGACACATTACGGTCAATTTGCAGAAACCTGTTTCACAGTCTTTTAGCGCTGCACCCGTTTCAAATATCACTTTCAAGTTTAGGTCCTGTTACCTGGGGGTATGGGGTTGTTTGCTGACAGTCAATTTATATTAAAGGCACCACAGTCACAGACTCTCTTTCTCTCTTGCTGGGCTGCTGATTTGTATATACAGAGTGATTTGTAATGCTGTTTATGCAGTCCATATGGTTACTGCCTCAAACATATCCCCTTCAGGCCTTCAGAAGAGCAATTTTTCAAATTTAAGCGCCATGCTATGGGGGCCATGCTATGCGGGCTGAGACCCTCTGGCTTCCCCCTCACCAAGACGCTCGACAGGGAAGATGAATCTGCAGGGATGTCGAGGAGGAGACCATGATGAATAAGAGATGAGGAGGGGAGAAGTCCGCCAACCAGCGTTTAAGAGCAGAATCTTGTAGTAACCTGAGGACACCTGGGCGTACTCTCCCTATCCAAGATCATTTGATACAACACAACATAAAGCCCATTTGGCCTGTCTTCCCACACCTAGACAAGTCAGTTAAGAACAAATTCTTATTTACAATGACGGCCTAGGAACAGTTACCTGTCTTGTTCAGGGACAGAACGACAGATTTCTTTTTTTTACCTTGTCAGCTCGGGGATTCGAACTAACAACCTGCCTGACCAACACAGCCCAGTCTGTCCATGTGTATGGAAGTTCTCCTCTCAGGCACTCAGCACCACTCTCCTCTTCTTCCCTCTCTCTTTTCATCTCAAGCAAGCCTCCACCATTCAAACCTGTCATCTCTTTTCTCCTGAAATGTCACGTCAGTCCCAACAAGGAGGGTCGGGGACCCTCGTCAGACGCAGATAACCTGTGGGACAGTGTCAATCTCCTGCCTGAGGGTGGTGGCCACTGTGGGCCTTTCAAATGAAAAGGGCTTTTCACTCAGGCTTAGGCTGGGCTCTGTACATCAGTGACTTACTGCTAGCTCAAAGTTATCTCTGTCTGAGCACAGGTTGCCTTCTGGGAATCCACTGTGAGAACACTGCAGAGAGACAGGTGGGAGAGGGAGAAAGAGAGAGAGAGAAAAGGTTGGGGGTAGAAAAGAGAAAGACATGACAACTCAGATAGTGAGTGTCATGGAGAGAGGCAGGGCATAAGAGAAGGTAAAGATAAAGACCTGGAGAAGAGGGAGAACAACCCTCTCTGTTGAAAACAGAGCATTTGCGAGCCTAGAAAATAGAGCAACATGGAGTTTATATTTACAGCGCTGTTCTCTCCTGAACTCTTAGACTGTGGATGTCATGTTGATTTACAGAGAAACAGTGGTTGGTTGACATCTTGTTTACCCACAACCCTTTGCAAATGGTATAAAGCATACAATGAGTCTTAACTGGTTCATTCATTTTTAATTTCCCATTTGACAAAGTCAGAAAATGGAATAACTTTTTAATATGTGTATTGTCTTATGGGGGGCATAGCACCAGGCACTGTTGTAATCCTTATATTGGAGTGAACATTTTTGTAATTTTTATTTGACCTTTATTTAACTAGGCAAGTCAGTTAAGAACACATTCTTACTTACAATGATGGCCTACCAAAAGGCAGCAATACATCATGCAAAGCAGCCACAACTGTCAGTAAGAGTGATGACGTCTGACTGTTAGTTCTAAAAACACTGGTTTAATATTATCTATGCACCTTGTACTGTTGTTGTTTTTCATCTTCTAATACTGGCCCAGGTTATTAGATGTAATGTCCTTTTAAGTACGCCATCTTTCTGAACAGCCTGCTGAAAGCATTGAGGTGGTACCTGTTTTCACTCTAGACTAGGGTTGGGTGAACACAGATCACTCTTACGGAATGATCAGTTGGCGTTTATTAGTTGTTCACTGTGCTTCATTGTGGTCACTTGTTCTTGGTGTGTCGCAGTGATCAGATGAAATGGGTACAGAAGTGACGTCCTCAGGATAAAGTGGTCTGTGTGTGTGGTTGTATCTGATCCTCCCTGGAATTGAGAGTATGTGATGGGGGGGGGGGGGTGATGGTCATCAGGAGGCCCTTGGGAAGTGACCACCATGTGTGACCTCATGGCAGTGTCCTCTCTCTCTCTCTCTCTCCCTCAGAATTGATCGATGGCACTCCCACACTCAAGATAAACCATGGCTCGGGCACACTGGTCCTGCAGTTGCCAGGCAACGTAAACGTGGCGGACAGACGGTGGCACCGTCTGGACGTGAGGAGCAACAGTAAGGTGGGTTCTGAAGTCTGAGCTGCTGCCAAGCTTATACCACCCCCCCCCCCCACACACACACACACACACACACACACACACACACACACATAGACAAACACAGACACGCACACACTTCTCACCCGACACTAGCCATATGCTGTTCATTCTTATAGAACTCTGGGGAAGTTTAATGCAAACAGGTGGTGTCTCTGCTAGACTAGTCCTATTTTCCGTACATAGTCTGGAGAAGTAGGAGGGTTTGAGTGGTTTGGACTCAGTGCAGATCAAATCAAATCAAACTTTATTTGTCACACCTTACCGTGAAATGCTTACTTAACCAACAGCGCAGTTCAAGGAGGGTTAAGAAAATATTTACCAAATAAATGAAAGTAAAAAATTATAAAAAGTAGCACAATAAAATAACAATAAGGAGGCTACATACAGGGGGTACCGGTACAAAGTCAATGTGCGGGGGTACAGGTTAGTCGAGGTCATTTGTACATGTAGGTAGGGGTGAAGTGACTATGCAGGTTACCTTCGCTTCCTTGTGCACAGGGACTATGGTGGTCTGCTTGAAACATGTAGATATTACAGACTTGGTCAGGGAGAGGTTGAAAATGTCAGTGAAGTCACTTGCCAGTTGGTCTGCGCATACTTTGGGTACACGTCCTGGTAATCCGTCTGGCCCTGCGGCTTTGTGAATGTTAACATGTTTAAAGGTCTTGCTCACATCAGCTATCGAAAGCTTTATCACACAGTCGTCCAAAACAGCTGGTGCTCTCGTGCATGCTTCAGTGTTGCTTGCTTCGAAGCGAGCATTAAAGGCATTTAGCTCATCTGGTAGGCTCACGTCACTGGACAGCTCGCGCCTGGGTTTCCCTTTGTAGTCTGTAATAGTTTTCAAGCCCTGCCACATCCGACAAGTGTCACAGCCGGTGTAGGAGGATTCAATCTTAATCCTGTATTGACGCTTTGCTTGTCTGATGGTTCGTCTGAGGGCATAGCGGGATTTCTTATTAGAGTCTGAATTAGTGTCCTGCTATTTGAAAGCAGCAGCTCTTGCCTTTGGCTCGATGCGGATGTTGCCTGTAATCCATGGCTTCTGGTTGGGATATGTACGTACGGTCACTGTGGGGACGACGTCGTCGATGCACTTATTGATGAAGCCAATAACTGATGTGGTATACTCCTCAATGCCATTGGATGAATCCAGGAGCATATTCCAGTCTGTGCTAGCAAAATAGTCCTGTAGCGTAGCATCCACGTCATCTGACCACTTCCGTATTGAGCGAGTCACTGGTACTTTCTGCTTTAGTTTTTGCTTATAAGCAGGAATCAGGAGGATAGAATCGTGGTCGATTTTCCAAATGAAGGGTGGGGGAGAGCTTTGTATGCATCTGTGTGTGTGGAGTAAAGGTGGTCTAGAGTTTTTTCCCTATGGTTGCACATGTGACATGCTGGTAGAAAAGAGGTAAAACCGATTTAAGTTTGCATGCATTAAAGTGCCCGGCCTCTAGGAGCACCACTTCTGGGTGAGCATTTTCTTCTTTGCTTTTGGCCTTATAGAGTTGGTTGAGTGCAGTTTTAGGGCCTGCATCGGTCTGTGCTGGTACATAGACGGCTACGAATGATATAGATGAGAACTCTCTTGGTAGATAGTGTGGTCTGCAGCTTACCATAACGTACTCTACCTCAGGTGAGCAATACCTTGAGGCTTCTTTAATATTAGATATTTTGCACTAGCTGTGTATGGCCGCTTAGGCTGTATGACTGCACTAACAACAACTTTGTTAATCTACCAGGTCTGAAAATCAGCCTCAGTGTTATTCGTGAAATGGTCACTGTATTATATAAACAGTGTCACACAAACACTATAATAGTATTTGTATGCCATTTACAAACTGCATGTTTGCTATGAAATAACTCGTTGAATATGCTTGTTGATTACAATAAACTGTTATTGAGTAGATTTTCAATAGAACCTCTTAGAAGCAAATTAGATGCTCACATTTGTATGGTAAGTTAGTTCTTGCAATAGAATAGGTACAAATAGATGTAATATGGATTTCAGAACGGTATTACTGGCAGTAATGGAGCGCATATTAGACTGGAGGGCCAGCCAGTATCTGATGTCCTGATATTATATGATGTCCTGATATTACATGATGTCCTGATATTCCTGATGTCCTGATATTATATGATGTCCTGATATTATATGATGTCCTGATATTCCTGATGTGCTTATATTCCTGATGTCCTGATATTATCTGATGTCCTGATGTTCCTGATGTGCTGATATTATTTGATGTCCTGATATTATATGATGTCCTGATATTCCTGATGTGCTTATATTCCTGATGTCCTGATATATATATGCCATTTAGCAGACGCTTTTATCCAAAGCGATATTATCTGAAGTCCTGATGTTCCTGATGTGCTGATATTATCTGATGTCCTGATGTTCCTGATGTGCTGATATTATTTGATGTCCTGATATTATATGATGTCCTGATATTCCTGATGTGCTTATATTCCTGATGTCCTGATATATATATGCCATTTAGCAGACTGATATTTCTGATTTATCCAAAGCGATATTATCTGAAGTCCTGATGTTCCTGATGTGCTGATATTATCTGATGTCCTGATGTTCCTGATGTGTTGATATTATCTGATGTGCTGATGTTCCTGATGTCCTGATATTCCTGATGTCCTGATATTATCTGATGTCCTGATGTTCCTGATGTGCTGATATTATCTGATGTCCTGATATTTCTGATGTGCTGATGTTCCTGATGTGCTGATATTATCTGATGTGCTGATATTATCTGATGTGCTGATATTATCTGATGTGCTGATGTTCCTGATGTGCTGATATTATCTGATGTCCTGATGTTCCTGATGTGCTGATATTATCTGATGTCCTGATGTTCCTGATGTGTTGATATTATCTGATGTGCTGATATTATCTGATGTCCTGATGTTCCTGATGTCCTGATGTTATCTGATGTCCTGATATTATCTGATGTCCTGATATTATCTGATGTCCTGATATTATCTGATGTCCTGATATTATCTGATGTCCTGATATTATCTGATGTCCTGATATTATCTGATGTCCTGATATTATCTGATGTCCTGATATTATCTGATGTCCTGATATTATCTGATGTCCTGATATTATCTGATGTCCTGATATTATCTGATGTCCTGATATTATCTGATGTGCTGATATTATCTGATGTCCTGATGTTCCTGATGTGCTGATATTATATGATGTCCTGATGTTCCTGATGTGCTGATATCATCTGATGTCCTGATATTTCTGATGTCCTGATATTATCTGATGTGCTGATATTATCTGATGTCCTGATATTACTGATGTCCTGATATTATCTGATGTCCTGATATTCCTGATGTCCTGATATTATCTGATGTCCTGATATTATCTGATGTCCTGATATTATCTGATGTCCTGATATTATCTGATGTCCTGATATTATCTGATGTCCTGATGTTATCTGATGTCCTGATATTATCTGATGTCCTGATATTATCTGATGTCCTGATATTATCTGATGTCCTGATATTATCTGATGTCCTGATATTATCTGATGTCCTGATATTATCTGATGTCCTGATATTATCTGATGTGCTGATATTATCTGATGTCCTGATGTTCCTGATGTGCTGATATTATATGATGTCCTGATGTGCTGATATCATCTGATGTCCTGATATTTCTGATGTCCTGATATTATCTGATGTGCTGATATTATCTGATGTCCTGATATTACTGATGTCCTGATATTATCTGATGTCCTGATATTCCTGATGTCCTGATATTATCTGATGTCCTGATATTATCTGATGTCCTGATATTATCTGATGTCCTGATATTATCTGATGTCCTGATGTTCCTGATGTGCTGATATTATCTGATGTCCTGATGTTCCTGATGTGCTGATATCATCTGATGTCCTGATATTTCTGATGTCCTGATATTATCTGATGTGCTGATATTATCTGATGTCCTGATATTACTGATGTCCTGATATTATCTGATGTCCTGATATTATCTGATGTCCTGATGTTCCTGATGTGCTGATATCATCTGATGTCCTGATATTTCTGATGTCCTGATATTATCTGATGTGCTGATATTATCTGATGTCCTGATATTACTGATGTCCTGATATTATCTGATGTCCTGATATTCCTGATGTCCTGATATTATCTGATGTCCTGATATTATCTGATGTCCTGATATTATCTGATGTCCTGATATTATCTGATGTCCTGATGTTCCTGATGTGCTGATATTATCTGATGTGCTGATATAATCTGATGTCCTGATATTTCTGATGTCCTGATATTATCTGATGTCCTGATATTATCTGATGTCCTGATATTATCTGATGTCCTGATATTATCTGATGTCCTGATATTTCTGATGTGCTGATATTATCTGATGTCCTGATATTATCTGATGTCCTGATATAATCTGATGTCCTGATATTTCTGATGTGCTGATATTATCTGATGTCCTGATATTATCTGATGTCCTGATATTATCTGATGTCCTGATATTATCTGATGTCCTGATGTTCCTGATGTCCTGATATTATCTGATGTCCTGATATTATCTGATGTCCTGATATTATCTGATGTCCTGATATTTCTGATGTGCTGATATTATCTGATGTCCTGATATTATCTGATGTCCTGATATTATCTGATGTCCTGATATTATCTGATGTCCTGATATTATCTGATGTCCTGATATTTCTGATGTGCTGATATTATCTGATGTCCTGATGTTCCTGATGTGCTGATATTATCTGATGTCCTGATATTATCTGATGTCCTGATGTTCCTGATGTGCTGATATTACTGATGTCCTGATATTATCTGATGTCCTGATATTATCTGATGTCCTGATATTTCTGATGTGCTGATATTATAAGAGCGTCTGCTAAATGACTTAAATGTAAATGTAATGTAAATGTCCTGATGTTCCTGATGTGCTGATATTATCTGATGTCCTGATATTATCTGATGTCCTGATGTTCCTGATGTGCTGATATTACTGATGTCCTGATATTATCTGATGTCCTGATATTATCTGATGTCCTGATATTATCTGATGTCCTGATGTTCCTGATGTGCTGATATTACTGATGTCCTGATATTATCTGATGTCCTGATATTATCTGATGTCCTGATATTATCTGATGTCCTGATATTATCTGATGTCCTGATATTTCTGATGTCCTGATATTACTGATGTCCTGATATTTCTGATGTGCTGATATTACTGATGTGCTGATATTTCTGATGTCCTGATATTACTGATGTCCTGATATTTCTGATGTCCTGATATTACTGATGTGCTGATATTTCTGATATCCTGATATTACTGATGTCCTGATATTACTGATGTCCTGATATTACTGATGTCCTGATATTACTGATGTCCTGATATTACTGATGTGCTGATATTTCTGATGTCCTGATATTACTGATGTCCTGATATTTCTGATGTCCTGATATTTCTGATGTGCTGATATTACTGATGTCCTGATCATCTGGATGTCCTAATATTCCTTACAGTGCCTTGCAAAACTATTCATCCCCCTTAGCATTTTTCCTCATTTGTTGAGTCACAACCTGCAATTTAAATAGATTTTAGTTTTGAATCTCAAGTAATATACGTACAAAAAATAGTCCAAGAATTGGTGAAGTGAAATGAAAAAAAGAAAATGTCAAAGAAAATAACAATTTTAAAAACAGAAAAGTGTTGCGTCCATACAGTATGTATTCAGCCCTTTGCTATGAAGACCCTAAATAAGATCTGTTGCAACCAATTACATTCAGAAGTCACATAAATAGTTCAATTAAGTCCACATGTGTGCAATCTAAGTGTCACATGATCTGTCACATGATCTCGGTATATACAGTGGGGAGAACAAGTATTTGATACGCTGCCGATTTTGCAGGTTTTCCTACGTACAAAGCATGTAGAGGTCTGTATTTTTTATCATAGATACACTTCAACTGTGAGAGTCGGAATCTAAAACAAAAATCCAGAAAATCACATTGTATGATTTTTAAGAAATTAATTTGCATTTTATTGCATGACATAAGTATTTGATCACCTACCAACCAGTAAGAATTCCGGCTCTCACAGACCTGTTAGTTTTTCTTTAAGAAGCCCTCCTGTTCTCTACTCATTACCTGTATAAAATACACCTGTCCACACACTCAATCCAACAGACTCCACCCTCTCCACAATGGCCAAGACCAGAGAGCTGTGTAAGGACATCAGGGGTAAAATTATAGACCTGCACACGGCTGGGATGGGCTAAAGGACAATAGGCAAGCAGCTTGGTGAGAAGGCAACAACTGTTGGCGCAATTATTAGAAAAAGGAAGAAGTTCAAGATGACGGTCAATCACCCTCGGTCTGGGGCTCCATGCAAGATCTCACCTCGTGGGGCATCAATGATCATGAGGAAGGTGAGGGATCATCCCAGAACTACACGGCAGGACCTGGTCAATGACCTGAAGAGAGCTGGGACCACAGTCTCAAAGAAAACAATTAGTAACACACTATGCCGTCATGGATTAAAATCCTGCAGCTCATGCAAGGTCCCCCTGCTCAAGCCAGCGCATGTCCAGGCCCATCTGAAGTTTGCCAATGACCATCTGGATGATCCAGAGGAGGAATGGGAGAAGGTCATGTGGTCTGATGAGACAAAAATAAAGCTTTTTGGTCTAAACTCGATTCGCTGTGTTTGGAGGAAGAAGGATGAGTACAACCCCAAGAACACCATCCCAACCATGAAGCATGGAGGTGGAAACATCATTCTTTGGGGATGCTTTTCTGCAAAGAGGACTGGACGACTGTACCGTATTGAGGGGAGGATGGATGGGGCCATGTATTGCAAGATCCTGGCCAACAACCTCCTTCCCTCAGTAAGAGCATTGAAGATGAGTCGTGGCTGGGTCTTCCAGCAAGACAACGACCCGAACCACACAGCCAAGGCAACTAAGGAGTGGCTCCGTAAAAAGCATCTCAATGTCCTGGAGTGGCCTGGCCAGTCTCCAGACCGGAACCCAATAGAAAATCTTTGGAGGGAGCTGAAAGTCTGTATTGCCCAGCGATAGCCCCGAAACCTGAAGGATCTGGAGAAGGTCTGTTTGGAGGAGTGGGCCAAAATCCCTGCTGCAGTGTGTGCAAACCTAGTCAAGAACTACAGGAAACGTATGATTTCTGTAATTGCAAACAAAGTTTTCTGTACCAAATATTAAGTTCTGCTTTTCTGATGTATCAAATACTTATGTCATGCAATAAATTGCAAATTAATTACTTAAAAATCAGACAATGTGATTTTCTGGATTTTTGTTTTAGATTCCGTCTCTCACAGTTGAAGTGTACCTATGATTTAAAAAATGACAGACCTCTACATGCTTTGTAAGTAGGAAAACCTGAAAAATCGGCAGTGTACCAAATACTTGTTCTCCCCACTGTATATATACACTTGTTCTGAAAGGCCCCAGAGTCTGCAACATACCTAAGCAAGGGGCACCACCAAGAAAGCGGCACCATGAAGACCAAGGAGATCTCCAAATAGGTCAGGGACAACGTTGTGGAGAAGTACAGATCAGGGTTGGGTTATAAAAAAATATCAAACATGAACATCCCACGGAGCACCATTAAATCCATTATTAAAAAATGTTAAGAATATGGCATCCCAACAATCTTGCCAAGAGAGGGCCGCCCACCAAAACTCACGGACCAGGCAAGGAGGGCATTAATATGAGAGGCAACAAAGAGACCAAAGATAACCCTGAAGGAGCTGCAAAACTCCACAGTGGAGATTAGAGTTTTAAGCCATGCACTCCACAGAGCTGGGCTGGGCTTTACGGAAGAGTGGCCAGAAAAAAGCCATTGCTTAATTAAAGAAAAAATTAAGCAAACTCGTTTGGTGTTCACCAAAAGGCATGTGGGAGACTCCCCAAACATATAGAAGAAGGTATTCTGGTCATATGAGACTAAAATTGAGCTTTTTGGGCATCAAGGGAAATGCTATGTTTGGTGCAAACCCAACACCTCCCATCACCCCGAGAACACCATCCCCTGTGGGGATGTTTTTCATCTGCAGGGACTGGAAAACTGGTCAGAATTGAAGGAATGAAGGATGGCGCTAAAATACAGGGAAATTGTTGAGGGAAACCTGTTTCAGTCTTCCAGAGATTTGAGACTGGGACATAGATTCACCTTCCAGCAGGACAATGACTCTAAGCATACTTCTAAAGCAACACTTGAGTGGTTTAAGGGGAAACATTTCAATGTCTTGGAATGGCCTAGTCAATGACTTAAAGATTGTTGTACACCAGCGGAACCCATCCAACTTGAAGGAGCTGGAGCAGTTTTGCCTTGAATAACGGTCAAAAATCCCAGTGGGGGGGGGGGGGGGTGAATAGTTATACACGCTAAGGTTTTATTTTTTTGTGTTATTTCTTGTTTGTTTCACAATAAAAAATAAAGTGGTAGGCATGTTGTGCAAATCAAACGATACAAACCCACCATTTTTTAAAACTTTAATTCCAGGTTGTGAATAGGAAAAATGTCAAGGGGTGAATACCTTCACAAGTCACTGTATGTGCTAATATTCCTGATGTCCTGATATTCCTAATGTCCTGATATAATCTGATGTCCTGATATTCCTGATGTGCTGATGTTATCTGATGTCATGATATTCCTGTTGGCTTTATATTCCTGATGTGCTGATATTGCTGATGTGCTGATATTCCTGATGTCCTGGTATTCTGGATGTCCTAACATTCCTGATGTGCTCCTTTAGGAGGTACGCTTCACACTGGACCGCTGTGCCGGGGCCACCGTCATGGAGATGGAGGGAGTGGGCAGCTGGCTGACCACAGAGGACCACTCGTCCTGTGAGGTCACTGGTGTCACTCCCAACCTGGACAGGTAGCCTACTCACACCACCTCTCTCTCTCTCTCTCTCTCTCTCTCTCTCTCTCTCTCTCTCTCTCTCTCTCTCTCTCTCTCTCTCTCTCTCTCTCTCTCTCTCTCTCTCTCTCTCTTTCTCTTTCTCTTTCTCTTTCTCTCTCTATTTGCATCTGTCTTTTTTGCTCTCACAATCCTTCTTTATTTCTCTCTTTCTCTCTCCCTTTATCTTTCTCTCTCTCTCTCTCTCTCTCTCTCTCTCTCTCTCTCTCTCTCTCTCTCTCTCTCTCTCTCTCTCTCTCTCTCTCTCTCTCTCTCTCTCTCTCTCTCTCTCTCTCTCTCTCTTTCTTTATTTCTTTCTCTCATTTTCTGGCTATCTGTATCTCTCTCTCTCTCTCTCTCTCTCTCTCTCTCTCTCTCTCTCTCTCTCTCTCTCTCTCTCTCTTTATTTCTTTCTCACATTCTCTGGCTATCTGTATCTCTCTCGCTCTTTCTCTCTCTCTGTCTCGGTGTCTCTCTCTCTCTATCTTCTCCTTTATACAGAATGCACACCTTTCACATAGTCAAACTCAGAACACCAGATTGGTGGGGGACAAGGCTATGTATTACGGGTTGAGAAAGTACCGCAGTAGAACATACGGATGGATAGGTGTCTGAAAAGATGTACTGACAGTGATGTTCATTTCTTCCCCAGGCACCTGAATGGGACCCAGGTGTTACAGCTGGGTGGAGTCAATGAGGACCTGCCCTATGTCTACCCGCAGTTACAACACAAACACTTTACTGGCTGCATCCGGAACCTCGTTGTCGACAGCAAGGTAACACTCGCTAAAATGTGTTTCTTCCCACACACACCATGAAAAGGCATGGGAAGCGATTTAGCTCTTATACAACACATAACATCTCCATTGTAAAGAGTTATAAAAGTGTGGTCTTTACACCACTTACGCATGCTGCAGGCAGGAAGCATGTTGTTATGAAACTGCATACAGCATCTCGCATAAATGCTTTCAAACACTTCCACACCTTCCTCGGGGACATTGCCACAACAGCGCTTCTATAGAAAAGGTATGCTCCGAGATCGCATTCAGCGCATATCCACTAGACACTGTCTGAACTGGTAGCTATGCCACTATGGCAACAGTCGTCATGGGGAGGACAAGAGGTCCTTCTGCCCATGTTACTTTATGACACTGTGTGACACTTGGAACTAAAGGTATTTGACACTAAAAACACTCTCCTGCTCACCCTGCTGACTACAAAACGCAGGGCTGAGGTTCGATACAATATTCATAGATCTCTTATTGTAGAGTGGAAAACACTGGGGGCTGGGGGCGTGGGTGGAACATGTGAGAGAGGGGGAAGACGGGAGGAAAGGAGGAGGTTGTCTGTGCCATTGAACCTGTTCAAGCGTGACGTCGGGGTGAATGTTTGGGCAAGAGAAGGGAAGGGCGGATTTTTTGACTTCAATTGTTTTTCTATTCTGAATCTACTGTACATCTTCCCCACCCTGTCACAGTTGATTTATGTTACTCTCTGTCGTCGCTTCTCTCTCTCTCTATTTGTTTGTATCTCTCCTCCTCTCTGGGACAGATTAACTATACTATGAGTCTGCAACCATGCAATAATGGTTTTGCATAAAAAATAAAAAATAGTGATCAGTAAAGTGAATATGAAGAAAAAGCAGTTTGTAGATGAAAACACTCTTTTCTTTATAAAGCAACTTGTGAAAACATTGCATGTAACATTTTCCATTTAGCGTTCACTTAAAGTGACTAACATTCATGCAAGCATACATTTTTCATATGGGTGGCCCAATGGGAATCGAACCCAAGATCCTGCCGTTGCAAGCGCCAAGAACACAGGACCAGACATTTCGCAAATGATTAACAAATCTTCAGCATCTATCCAACTCTGTTCCACTCTCTCTATCCCTTCTCTATATTTCTGAGTGAGGCAGAAATGACTGGGAAAGTCTGCTAGTTATGTTTGGTGAAAAATTTGATCATGATTGGCATCTCACACACATCAACAAACACAAACTTGCACACGTACTCACAAACACACCGAGATGTATGCTGGATCTTTGAGTGTGTGTAGTAACTCTCTGTAAATCAGTATCGAGCTCCAACTTGAGAAGGATCAGACTTAAAGTGCCCAGCTCTATGGTGAGGTCAGAACCAATTTGTACCTTGCTGCACATTGGCTCAACGGCTACCGAGCAGCCAGCTGCGCTGAACGGTGGTAACTCAGAAAACGGGGAGATTGGACATATTAATGTCCTTTATGATATGCTATTGTGAGCAGGACTTAAGATTTCAAGGTATTCCTGTCCTTTCACAGCATTGCCCTCCGCCAGCTCCTTTGTGTCCCTGTAGATTGGTTTGATCCTATGAAAACCCAGTCATTTGCATTCCAAGAAATTGCATGAAAGGTGAATGCATGAAGGTGCTGAGGGGAAATCTCAAGTTTCACTGACCTTTGCCCTCAGTTTTTTTGGAAAACTAGCAATTGTTCTTTCGTTCTCTCTTTCCCTCTCTCTCTACCCGTCTCCTTCTCTCACTTGTATCTATCCCCGTGCCTCCTTTTCTTTTACCTGTCTACTGCTCTCTCCCATTTCTATTTTACTATGTCAATTTCTCCCTCTGGTGTACATATCCTACTCCCCCTCTCCATCTCTGTCCTCTCTCCATCTCCCCTCCCCCCCTACACAGTTCTATGACTTGGGCAATCCAGCGGACTCTGTGGGCAGCTCCCCAGGGTGCCTGACTACGGATGGGAGCTGTGTCAACGTGGGCATCCCCTCCTGTGGCCCTCGGGGTCGCTGCCATGGAGAGTGGGGCTCCTTCAGCTGCCAGTGCATACCGGGGTACACTGGGACTCAATGTGAGCAGGGTACGTACCGCAATGCCAGCACCGAGCCCAACATGTATGTGATGAGTGCTTGTTTGGAGGGCAATGCGTGAGGGCATTGATTAATTGGATTTGTTTCTATTAGATGAAATGAATATCAACTAGGTCACATGTGTTAATGAGTGGCTGGGTGCAGTCAGATAGCTATCATGGGGAAGGTGTGTGTGTGTAACTTTCATTAGTCGTATGTACAGGATATACACGGTCTACTGAAATGCTTGCTTGCAGGTTCCTTCTTGACAATCAACAACATCAATAAGAAATAACAAAAGGTGAAAATAGGAACATAAAGTAAATGGCTCAGTAGAATAAAATAAACATTTTAGTATAATAAAGCCTAAGTATAATACAGGAAGGTAGAATTTATAGTCCAATATTTACACATGCTTTGGAGAAGGGATGATTGGGGGAGAAATGTTTAAATTGTGCAGTATTTTGAAATCATAATATATCTGGTAGCAGCAGTTGTGATGTGTGTG